>NW_027506905.1:7500-30000 GCF_052324685.1 Brachyhypopomus gauderio
CCCTAACCCTAACCCTAACCCTAACCCTAACCCTAACCCTAACCCTAACCCTAACCCTAACCCTAACCCTAACCCTAACCCTAACCCTAACCCTAACCCTAACCCTAACCCTAACCCTAACCCTAACCCTAACCCTAACCCTAACCCTAACCCTAACCCTAACCCTAACCCTAACCCTAACCCTAACCCTAACCCTAACCCTAACCCTAACCCTAACCCTAACCCTAACCCTAACCCTAACCCTAACCCTAACCCTAACCCTAACCCTAACCCTAACCCTAACCCTAACCCTAACCCTAACCCTAACCCTAACCCTAACCCTAACCCTAACCCTAACCCTAACCCTAACCCTAACCCTAACCCTAACCCTAACCCTAACCCTAACCCTAACCCTAACCCTAACCCTAACCCTAACCCTAACCCTAACCCTAACCCTAACCCTAACCCTAACCCTAACCCTAACCCTAACCCTAACCCTAACCCTAACCCTAACCCTAACCCTAACCCTAACCCTAACCCTAACCCTAACCCTAACCCTAACCCTAACCCTAACCCTAACCCTAACCCTAACCCTAACCCTAACCCTAACCCTAACCCTAACCCTAACCCTAACCCTAACCCTAACCCTAACCCTAACCCTAACCCTAACCCTAACCCTAACCCTAACCCTAACCCTAACCCTAACCCTAACCCTAACCCTAACCCTAACCCTAACCCTAACCCTAACCCTAACCCTAACCCTAACCCTAACCCTAACCCTAACCCTAACCCTAACCCTAACCCTAACCCTAACCCTAACCCTAACCCTAACCCTAACCCTAACCCTAACCCTAACCCTAACCCTAACCCTAACCCTAACCCTAACCCTAACCCTAACCCTAACCCTAACCCTAACCCTAACCCTAACCCTAACCCTAACCCTAACCCTAACCCTAACCCTAACCCTAACCCTAACCCTAACCCTAACCCTAACCCTAACCCTAACCCTAACCCTAACCCTAACCCTAACCCTAACCCTAACCCTAACCCTAACCCTAACCCTAACCCTAACCCTAACCCTAACCCTAACCCTAACCCTAACCCTAACCCTAACCCTAACCCTAACCCTAACCCTAACCCTAACCCTAACCCTAACCCTAACCCTAACCCTAACCCTAACCCTAACCCTAACCCTAACCCTAACCCTAACCCTAACCCTAACCCTAACCCTAACCCTAACCCTAACCCTAACCCTAACCCTAACCCTAACCCTAACCCTAACCCTAACCCTAACCCTAACCCTAACCCTAACCCTAACCCTAACCCTAACCCTAACCCTAACCCTAACCCTAACCCTAACCCTAACCCTAACCCTAACCCTAACCCTAACCCTAACCCTAACCCTAACCCTAACCCTAACCCTAACCCTAACCCTAACCCTAACCCTAACCCTAACCCTAACCCTAACCCTAACCCTAACCCTAACCCTAACCCTAACCCTAACCCTAACCCTAACCCTAACCCTAACCCTAACCCTAACCCTAACCCTAACCCTAACCCTAACCCTAACCCTAACCCTAACCCTAACCCTAACCCTAACCCTAACCCTAACCCTAACCCTAACCCTAACCCTAACCCTAACCCTAACCCTAACCCTAACCCTAACCCTAACCCTAACCCTAACCCTAACCCTAACCCTAACCCTAACCCTAACCCTAACCCTAACCCTAACCCTAACCCTAACCCTAACCCTAACCCTAACCCTAACCCTAACCCTAACCCTAACCCTAACCCTAACCCTAACCCTAACCCTAACCCTAACCCTAACCCTAACCCTAACCCTAACCCTAACCCTAACCCTAACCCTAACCCTAACCCTAACCCTAACCCTAACCCTAACCCTAACCCTAACCCTAACCCTAACCCTAACCCTAACCCTAACCCTAACCCTAACCCTAACCCTAACCCTAACCCTAACCCTAACCCTAACCCTAACCCTAACCCTAACCCTAACCCTAACCCTAACCCTAACCCTAACCCTAACCCTAACCCTAACCCTAACCCTAACCCTAACCCTAACCCTAACCCTAACCCTAACCCTAACCCTAACCCTAACCCTAACCCTAACCCTAACCCTAACCCTAACCCTAACCCTAACCCTAACCCTAACCCTAACCCTAACCCTAACCCTAACCCTAACCCTAACCCTAACCCTAACCCTAACCCTAACCCTAACCCTAACCCTAACCCTAACCCTAACCCTAACCCTAACCCTAACCCTAACCCTAACCCTAACCCTAACCCTAACCCTAACCCTAACCCTAACCCTAACCCTAACCCTAACCCTAACCCTAACCCTAACCCTAACCCTAACCCTAACCCTAACCCTAACCCTAACCCTAACCCTAACCCTAACCCTAACCCTAACCCTAACCCTAACCCTAACCCTAACCCTAACCCTAACCCTAACCCTAACCCTAACCCTAACCCTAACCCTAACCCTAACCCTAACCCTAACCCTAACCCTAACCCTAACCCTAACCCTAACCCTAACCCTAACCCTAACCCTAACCCTAACCCTAACCCTAACCCTAACCCTAACCCTAACCCTAACCCTAACCCTAACCCTAACCCTAACCCTAACCCTAACCCTAACCCTAACCCTAACCCTAACCCTAACCCTAACCCTAACCCTAACCCTAACCCTAACCCTAACCCTAACCCTAACCCTAACCCTAACCCTAACCCTAACCCTAACCCTAACCCTAACCCTAACCCTAACCCTAACCCTAACCCTAACCCTAACCCTAACCCTAACCCTAACCCTAACCCTAACCCTAACCCTAACCCTAACCCTAACCCTAACCCTAACCCTAACCCTAACCCTAACCCTAACCCTAACCCTAACCCTAACCCTAACCCTAACCCTAACCCTAACCCTAACCCTAACCCTAACCCTAACCCTAACCCTAACCCTAACCCTAACCCTAACCCTAACCCTAACCCTAACCCTAACCCTAACCCTAACCCTAACCCTAACCCTAACCCTAACCCTAACCCTAACCCTAACCCTAACCCTAACCCTAACCCTAACCCTAACCCTAACCCTAACCCTAACCCTAACCCTAACCCTAACCCTAACCCTAACCCTAACCCTAACCCTAACCCTAACCCTAACCCTAACCCTAACCCTAACCCTAACCCTAACCCTAACCCTAACCCTAACCCTAACCCTAACCCTAACCCTAACCCTAACCCTAACCCTAACCCTAACCCTAACCCTAACCCTAACCCTAACCCTAACCCTAACCCTAACCCTAACCCTAACCCTAACCCTAACCCTAACCCTAACCCTAACCCTAACCCTAACCCTAACCCTAACCCTAACCCTAACCCTAACCCTAACCCTAACCCTAACCCTAACCCTAACCCTAACCCTAACCCTAACCCTAACCCTAACCCTAACCCTAACCCTAACCCTAACCCTAACCCTAACCCTAACCCTAACCCTAACCCTAACCCTAACCCTAACCCTAACCCTAACCCTAACCCTAACCCTAACCCTAACCCTAACCCTAACCCTAACCCTAACCCTAACCCTAACCCTAACCCTAACCCTAACCCTAACCCTAACCCTAACCCTAACCCTAACCCTAACCCTAACCCTAACCCTAACCCTAACCCTAACCCTAACCCTAACCCTAACCCTAACCCTAACCCTAACCCTAACCCTAACCCTAACCCTAACCCTAACCCTAACCCTAACCCTAACCCTAACCCTAACCCTAACCCTAACCCTAACCCTAACCCTAACCCTAACCCTAACCCTAACCCTAACCCTAACCCTAACCCTAACCCTAACCCTAACCCTAACCCTAACCCTAACCCTAACCCTAACCCTAACCCTAACCCTAACCCTAACCCTAACCCTAACCCTAACCCTAACCCTAACCCTAACCCTAACCCTAACCCTAACCCTAACCCTAACCCTAACCCTAACCCTAACCCTAACCCTAACCCTAACCCTAACCCTAACCCTAACCCTAACCCTAACCCTAACCCTAACCCTAACCCTAACCCTAACCCTAACCCTAACCCTAACCCTAACCCTAACCCTAACCCTAACCCTAACCCTAACCCTAACCCTAACCCTAACCCTAACCCTAACCCTAACCCTAACCCTAACCCTAACCCTAACCCTAACCCTAACCCTAACCCTAACCCTAACCCTAACCCTAACCCTAACCCTAACCCTAACCCTAACCCTAACCCTAACCCTAACCCTAACCCTAACCCTAACCCTAACCCTAACCCTAACCCTAACCCTAACCCTAACCCTAACCCTAACCCTAACCCTAACCCTAACCCTAACCCTAACCCTAACCCTAACCCTAACCCTAACCCTAACCCTAACCCTAACCCTAACCCTAACCCTAACCCTAACCCTAACCCTAACCCTAACCCTAACCCTAACCCTAACCCTAACCCTAACCCTAACCCTAACCCTAACCCTAACCCTAACCCTAACCCTAACCCTAACCCTAACCCTAACCCTAACCCTAACCCTAACCCTAACCCTAACCCTAACCCTAACCCTAACCCTAACCCTAACCCTAACCCTAACCCTAACCCTAACCCTAACCCTAACCCTAACCCTAACCCTAACCCTAACCCTAACCCTAACCCTAACCCTAACCCTAACCCTAACCCTAACCCTAACCCTAACCCTAACCCTAACCCTAACCCTAACCCTAACCCTAACCCTAACCCTAACCCTAACCCTAACCCTAACCCTAACCCTAACCCTAACCCTAACCCTAACCCTAACCCTAACCCTAACCCTAACCCTAACCCTAACCCTAACCCTAACCCTAACCCTAACCCTAACCCTAACCCTAACCCTAACCCTAACCCTAACCCTAACCCTAACCCTAACCCTAACCCTAACCCTAACCCTAACCCTAACCCTAACCCTAACCCTAACCCTAACCCTAACCCTAACCCTAACCCTAACCCTAACCCTAACCCTAACCCTAACCCTAACCCTAACCCTAACCCTAACCCTAACCCTAACCCTAACCCTAACCCTAACCCTAACCCTAACCCTAACCCTAACCCTAACCCTAACCCTAACCCTAACCCTAACCCTAACCCTAACCCTAACCCTAACCCTAACCCTAACCCTAACCCTAACCCTAACCCTAACCCTAACCCTAACCCTAACCCTAACCCTAACCCTAACCCTAACCCTAACCCTAACCCTAACCCTAACCCTAACCCTAACCCTAACCCTAACCCTAACCCTAACCCTAACCCTAACCCTAACCCTAACCCTAACCCTAACCCTAACCCTAACCCTAACCCTAACCCTAACCCTAACCCTAACCCTAACCCTAACCCTAACCCTAACCCTAACCCTAACCCTAACCCTAACCCTAACCCTAACCCTAACCCTAACCCTAACCCTAACCCTAACCCTAACCCTAACCCTAACCCTAACCCTAACCCTAACCCTAACCCTAACCCTAACCCTAACCCTAACCCTAACCCTAACCCTAACCCTAACCCTAACCCTAACCCTAACCCTAACCCTAACCCTAACCCTAACCCTAACCCTAACCCTAACCCTAACCCTAACCCTAACCCTAACCCTAACCCTAACCCTAACCCTAACCCTAACCCTAACCCTAACCCTAACCCTAACCCTAACCCTAACCCTAACCCTAACCCTAACCCTAACCCTAACCCTAACCCTAACCCTAACCCTAACCCTAACCCTAACCCTAACCCTAACCCTAACCCTAACCCTAACCCTAACCCTAACCCTAACCCTAACCCTAACCCTAACCCTAACCCTAACCCTAACCCTAACCCTAACCCTAACCCTAACCCTAACCCTAACCCTAACCCTAACCCTAACCCTAACCCTAACCCTAACCCTAACCCTAACCCTAACCCTAACCCTAACCCTAACCCTAACCCTAACCCTAACCCTAACCCTAACCCTAACCCTAACCCTAACCCTAACCCTAACCCTAACCCTAACCCTAACCCTAACCCTAACCCTAACCCTAACCCTAACCCTAACCCTAACCCTAACCCTAACCCTAACCCTAACCCTAACCCTAACCCTAACCCTAACCCTAACCCTAACCCTAACCCTAACCCTAACCCTAACCCTAACCCTAACCCTAACCCTAACCCTAACCCTAACCCTAACCCTAACCCTAACCCTAACCCTAACCCTAACCCTAACCCTAACCCTAACCCTAACCCTAACCCTAACCCTAACCCTAACCCTAACCCTAACCCTAACCCTAACCCTAACCCTAACCCTAACCCTAACCCTAACCCTAACCCTAACCCTAACCCTAACCCTAACCCTAACCCTAACCCTAACCCTAACCCTAACCCTAACCCTAACCCTAACCCTAACCCTAACCCTAACCCTAACCCTAACCCTAACCCTAACCCTAACCCTAACCCTAACCCTAACCCTAACCCTAACCCTAACCCTAACCCTAACCCTAACCCTAACCCTAACCCTAACCCTAACCCTAACCCTAACCCTAACCCTAACCCTAACCCTAACCCTAACCCTAACCCTAACCCTAACCCTAACCCTAACCCTAACCCTAACCCTAACCCTAACTTCCTAACCCTAAACCCTAACCCTAACCCTAACCCTAACCCTAACCCTAACCCTAACCCTAACCCTAACCCTAACCCTAACCCTAACCCTAACCCTAACCCTAACCCTAACCCTAACCCTAACCCTAACCCTAACCCTCAGCGGCCCCAAATGTATGAAAATATGCGTTTAAACTTTAGGCCTCTCCCTACAGTGCAATATCTTTTTTGCTGCCATACGCCAACGCTTCGAGCTACGGACTTGGGCCTTGGGATCCTCTTTTAGGCCATAACATACATGACCTCGACCGATTTTGGGACCCCTAGGTTAAATTTTGGGCCCTCAGCGGCCCCAAATGTATGTACATTTCTGTTTGACCTTTGGCCTACGACTACAGCGCAATATCTTTTAGGCTGCCATACGCCAACGCTTTGAGCTACGGACTTGCAACTCGGGATCCTCCATTGGGCCATCACAGAGACGACCTCGACCGATTTTGGGACCCCTAGGTTAAATTTTGGCCCCTCAGCGGCCCCAAATGTATGAAAATATGCGTTTAAACTTTAGGCCTCTCCCTACAGTGCAATATCTTTTTTGCTGCCATACGCCAACGCTTCGAGCTACGGACTTGGGCCTTGGGATCCTCTTTTAGGCCATAACATACATGACCTCGACCGATTTTGGGACCCCTACGTCAAATTTTGGCCCCTCAGCGGCCCCAAATGTATGAAAATTTGCGTTTAAACTTTAGGCCTCTCCCTACAGTGCAATATCTTTTTTGTTGCCATACGCCAACGCTTTGAGCTACGGACTTGGGCCTTGGGATCCTCTTTTAGGCCATAACATACATGACCCCGACCAATTTTGGGACCTTTACGTCAAATTTTGGCCCTTCAGCGGCCCCAAATGTATGCTTGTGACTGTTCTGTGTTAGAAAAAAAACACCTTTAAAACTTAGCCACGCCCAAACGGTATGACCTAGGGCTCCGTGCTTACAGTGTGTTGTTCCAAAGCCCTCTCAGACATCCCTTATGAAATTTCATGACCCTCCGACCTCGGGAAAGTCACTTCCTGTTCCACTTCCTGGTTCGTTTTTTGACTTCCCGCCCACTTACGGACACGAGCTTTTAGTATGTTGTTTGGGGTCCCTAACATAACTCCCCTGCAAAGTTTCGAGCCGATTGGCCCATGGGAACACCTACTTCCGGCCACGCCCACTTTTGGGGGCGGGGCTTAAATATGTTGTTTTAGGCGCCCCACACTACTCCCCTATGAAGTCTCAAGCCGATCGGCCTATGGGAACACCTACTTCCGGCCACGCCCACTTTTTGGGGGCGGGGCTTCAATATGTTGTTTTAGGGGTCCCACACTACCCCCCTATCAAGTTTCGGGCCCCTACGATATTCGGTTCTCTTCCTGTGCTCTTAACTCTAATTCTGAACTTTGTACACGCCCACCTGGGGTGGGTGGTGGCCAACATCCCAATTGCAATCTATTGTGTGTCTAACCATCCCACTTGCCATCTATTTAAGCATGCCAACAGGTAATTGCTTTTTCAATGTGTCCACGAAAAATGAATGGAAATAGATTGGGATTGGGATGCGGCCAATCAGGGTTTAGGGAGGAGCTTCGAAGTCGGGGCGTCGAATGCTGGTTCGTCCCGGGGCCCTCGACCACATATCCGAAAACCGCATGTCTAGGCCCTTCCAGAGCCTTGTAAAAAAATCAGAAAAAAATATTCCTGAAAATTATTTTCAATGGACTAGGTGAATAGGATTTGTGTCCACGAACCATCTATGAGCACTATGTGAGATAAATTGGAATTGGGATGCGAAAGGGTTAGTAAGGATTTGGTTGGGCGGTGTGAAAATTCCGCTTGGCGTTCGGACTCGGGCTTACAGTATGTTGTGCCGGAGCCCTCTCAGACATCCCCTATGAAATTTCATGACCCTACGACCTCGGGAAAGTCACTTCCTGTTCCACTTCCTGGTTCGTTTTTCGACTTCCCGACCACCTACGGACACGAGCTTTTAATATGTTGTTTGTGGTCCCTAACAGAACTACCCTGCAAAGTTTCGAGCCGATTGGCCCATGGGAACTACAACTTCCGGCCACGCCCACTTTTGGGGGCGGGGCTTAAATATGTTGTTTAGGGGGTCCCACACTACTCCCCTATCAAGTCTCGAGCCAATCGGACCATGGGAACACCTACTTCCGGCCACGCCCACTTTTGGGGGCGGGGCTTCAATATGTTGTTTAGGGGGTCCCACACTACCCCCCCACCAAGTTTCGGACCCCTACGACCTTCGGTTCTCTTCCTGTGCCCCTACCTTTAATTCCTGAACTTGTACACGCCCACCTGGGGTGGGTGGTGGCCAACATCCCAATTGCAATCTATTTCAATACCAAGCAAACACATGGTATAAACTAGAAATGGGATGTGGGTGGGGTTTGGGGGAGGTGTGTTGAAACCTCCCACTTGCAATCTATTTGAATAGCATGCCAACACATTGAATAAATTGGAAGTGGGATCCCTTGCCAGCTTGCCCATTATGCCACGTGCCACGACTTAAAACTGACTTCGGATCAGTGGCCGGTATCGGGCGTGGTCCACGGACAGCGCGAGGGCGCCCCTACAGGCGTCCACGAAGCCCCTATTGACTTACCAGTGTGGTCAGTAAGGAAATCACAAAGGTGTCCATTCGGCAATTTAGTTAAACGGCAATTGGGATCCAAATTCGGGTTACAATCCCATTGCCCCACTATTGCGTACAATGGCAATTTATTTAGTTCATCAAAATCCCAAAAGCCCACTACGTTTACTTACTCTAGATGATCAAGTTTGATCGACTTCTCAGCACTACACCAAGGCCCACGAGGGGTCCCGGTGCGGCCGATCCGAGGACCTCACTAAACCATCCGATCGGTAGTAGCGACGGGCGGTGTGTACAAAGGGCAGGGACTTAATCAACGCGAGCTTGTGACTCACGCTTACTGGGAATTCCTCGTTCATGGGGAATAATTGCAATCCCCAGTCCCAATCACGATTGGGTTTCAGCGGATTACCCGCGCCTCTCGGCGAAGGGTAGGCACATGCTGAGCCAACCATTGTGGCGCGCGTGCAGCCCCGGACATCTAAGGGCATCACAGACCTGTTATTGCTCCATCTCGTGTGGCTGAACGCCACTTGTCCCTCTAAGAAGTTGATGCAGACCACGGAGGGCCGCATAACTAGTTAGCATGCCGGAGTCTCGTTCGTTATCGGAATTAACCAGACAAATCGCTCCACCAACTAAGAACGGCCATGCACCACCACCCACAGAATCGAGAAAGAGCCATCAATCTGTCAATCCTTTCCGTGTCCGGGCCGGGTGAGGTTTCCCGTGTTGAGTCAAATTAAGCCGCAGGCTCCACTCCTGGTGGTGCCCTTCCGTCAATTCCTTTAAGTTTCAGCTTTGCAACCATACTCCCCCCGGAACCCAAAGACTCGTGGTTTCCCGCACGCTGCCCGGCGGGTCATGGGAATAACGCCGCCGGATCGCGGGTTGGCATAGTTTACGGTCGGAACTACGACGGTATCTGATCGTCTTCGAACCTCCGACTTTCGTTCTTGATTAATGAAAACATTCTTGGCAAATGCTTTCGCTTTCGTCCGTCTTGCGCCGGTCCAAGAATTTCACCTCTAGCGGCGCAATACGAATGCCCCCGGCCGTCCCTCTTAATCATGGCCCTGGTTCCGGAAACCCACAAAATAGAACCGGAGTCCTATTCCATTATTCCTAGCTCAGGTATTCGGGCGAGTAGCGGCCCGCTTTGAACACTCTAATTTTTTCAAAGTAAACGCTCCGGACCCCGACCGGACACCCAGCCAAGGGCATCCGAGGGGCACCGGGAGGCAGGGTCTGGGACAGGCGGTGGCTCGCCTCGCGGCGGACCGTCAGCCCACTCCCGAAATCCAACTACGAGCTTTTTAACTGCAGCAACTTTAATATACGCTATTGGAGCTGGAATTACCGCGGCTGCTGGCACCAGACTTGCCCTCCAATGGGTCCTCACCCATGGGTTTAGGATACGCTCATTCCGATTACAGGGCCTCGAAAGAGACCTGTATCGTTATTTTTCGTCACTACCTCCCCGTGTCGGGAATGGGTAATTTGCGCGCCTGCTGCCTTCCTTGGATGTGGTAGCCGTTTCTCAGGCTCCCTCTCCGGAATCGAACCCTGATTCCCCGTTACCCGTGGTCACCATGGTAGGCGACTATAGTACCATCGAAAGTTGATAGGGCAGACATTCGAATGAGACGTCGCCGCCGCGGAGGGCGCGCGATCGGCCCGAGGTTATCTAGAGTCACCAAAGCGGCCGGGGGGCCCGCGCCCCGCCGGATGGGTTTTGGATCTGATAAATGCACGCATCCCCCAGAGGGGTCAGCGCTCGTTTGCATGTATTAGCTCTAGAATTACCACAGTTATCCGAGTAACGTGTGGAGCGATCAAAGGAACCATGACTGATTTAATGAGCCATTCGCAGTTTCACTGTACCGGCCGTGTGTACTTAGACCTGCATGGCTTAATCTTTGAGACAAGCATATGTTACTGGCAGGATCAACCAGGTAGCTGCACCGCGGTGGTGAAAGGGACACCAGCTAACGTCGCGGCCACCTCGGCGTGCTCCATCCCCCGGGCAGGGTCAGGGGCCCACCTCGGTACCGGACGCCCACCATCGGTGCAGCAGGGGTGCGCCGTCAGCGTGGGGGAGAGAGCCCTCGTCAGCTCCCAGCACGCGCGCGCGCTACTGTGGGACGTAACCGAGAAATGAGTGATTCCGTGACCAGGCGGGGTGAGGCCAAGCATGTGTTGAACTAACCCGATCCACTGCTGGCTCTCACCCGTACACCATGGACGCCGATAGCGGACACCTGTGTAGACAGACCGGCCTTCAACGCTTCCCTCAGACGGTTCCGGGTGAGGATCGTGTCTTTTCAGACCGAGGCCCCCCCATAGAGGCATGCCCGCTGGTTTGGGGAGGAACTACCCGGGCGGCACAGAAGGCTTCAACCCTAGGCCCAACCCAAGGCCTGTGTCTCGGTCATCATGATCATACCGAGGCTGCCGACCTCCCATCCTGAAGGAGCGCACACACCTCATGGGAGAGTTTTTGATAGGTATGTCATGTCGAGGCTGCCGTCCTCAATGAGCGCAGTCACCCCTTTTGTACAGCTTTCGTTGGTGAACGATCATACCCGAGAGGCTGCCGACCTACCCGTCCTGAAGGAGCGCATCCACCTCTCGCCCTATTCCTGTACCTAGGTATGTCGCACCGAGGTTGTGGCTCTATCCCATATATTCATTCATGAGCTCACACCTCATTGTACATTGCGCATTGGTTTGACCGGTTGTCTTTCTTATGACAGGGAGAAACCTTAAGTGGTAACCCGAGAGCCTAACCCCTGGCGGGCATCGTATGCCAATAGATCGGGAGAGCTCCGAACGCCCTCGAGATTGACACTCTCCCTAAAAACCTGCTGGTAGGTTTTTGCAATCCACCGTACGCGTTTTCCTCCACGGCCGGGGAGGTTCTCGCCAGCCATGCCCGCCAAGGCAAATCTTCCCTCGGACACACCTCGGACGCTCGACCCCTGAAAAGGCCTGGCTGAACCAAGTGATGGTCGATGCTACTGGTATAACTGAAAAACCCCTGGCGGACTTGGGTTCGGATAACGGTCTTAGAGCGCACCTAGGTACTGTGCCATTGGATCCGGTAAGGCCAGCCGAAACCAGCATCTTCCGGGCTTGCGCACAGCACCCTCCGGATACGCACAGGCCGAGGTAGAGCATGTGAGGCTGGTGCCTGGAGGTCGGCGAGACCTCCAGTGTTAGGGGGGTCACCACTCCACCCCTAACCGGTGAAAGTGTTAGAGTCAGGCTAATGTTACCTTCACGCACCGCCTTGCATCCAGGCCTTATGAATGGGATAACCATTATAAGGTTAGGATGAACTCAAGAGACATGCTCTCCTATATACCTGCTGGTAGGTGTTTGCAATGCACCGTATGCGTTTTCCTCCACGGCCGGGGAGGTACTCGCCAGCCATGCCCGCCAAGGCAAATCTTCCCTCGGACACACCTCGGACGCTCGACCCCCGAAAAGGCCTGGCTGATCAAAGTGATGGTCGATGCTACTGGTATAACTGAAAAACCCCTGGCGGACTTGGGTTCGGATAACGGTCTTAGAGCGCACCTAGGTACTGTGCCATTGGATCCGGTAAGGCCAGCCGAAACCAGCATCTTCCGGGCTTGCGCACAGCACCCTCCGGATACGCACAGGCCGAGGTGGAGCATGCAGGCTGGAGGTTGGACAGACCTCCATAAGGGGGGTCACCACTCTTACACCCATGCCCAGCAGTGGCATTTCGGTCGGGCGCAAGCAGTGGTTCGAAGGCCTGAGAGACACGGATGTCTTTGACCTCCATCAGCAGGGGTCACTTATCCCTCCCCTTAAGCCGTCAAGGTGCATTAGAGTCGGGCTAGTTCACCTTAACGCACTGCCTTTCTTCTGATCCTTATTATGGTACAATCATATAAGGCTCAGAAAGCATGCTCCCCTATATACCTGCTGGTAGGTGTTTGCATTACACCGTTAGCGCATTCCTCCAGGGTCGGGGAGATGCCAGACAGCCATGCCCGCCAAGGCAAATCTTCCCTCGGACACACCTCTGAGACTCGATTGCCGAAAGGGCATGGCTGATTCAATAAGTGGTTCGTGGCAATGGTATAACACCTACCATTCTCAAACACATGGGGGGGGTTTACGGCCTTAGAGCGCACCTAGGTGCTATACCATTGGATCCGGTAAGGCCAGCCGAAACCAGCATCTTCCGGGCTTGCGCATAGCACCCTCCGGATACGCACAGGTCGAAATACATTACGTGAGGATGGAGGTAGGACGACCTCCATAAGGGGGAGCATCACGCCTCCACCCTTGCCCAGCGTGGGCACTTTGCTCGGGCACAGCCCGTGTCATTTAAAGGCCTGGATCTTTTCAGACCTCCGGGGGGGGCCTCACTCCCCCCCTACTTTGCTCAGAGGGAGCCTCTTACTCGGATAAAGTGATATAGTGTCTGCCATTGCAGGCCTGGATCATCTGTGACTTCCAGGGAGAGGCCTCTCAACTCCTCTCTTAAGCCGAAGCGTGCACTTTAAACGGATAAAGTGTGTGGCATTACATGCCTTTAAGCCTGGAACCTTTCTGACATCCACATATAGGGCCCTCATGCTTAATCATAAGCCCAACATGTACACTTTAATCGGATAAAGTGTGTGACATTACATGCTTTCATGCATGGAGCCTTTCTGACATCCACACATAGGGCCCTCATGCTTAATCATAAGCCCAACATGTACACTTTAATCGGATAAAGTGTGTGACATTACATGCTTTCATGCATGGAGCCTTTCTGACATCCACACATAGGGCCCTCATGCTTAATCATAAGCCCAAATGTGCACTTTAATCGGATAAAGTGTGTGACATTACATGCTTTCATGCATGGAGCCTTTCTGACATCCACAGAGAGGCCCCTCATCCTCTCTCATAAGCCCAAGAGTGTCATTTAGTCGGATAAATTGTGTGGCATTACATGCCTTTATTCCTGGATCCTTCCTCACATCCAGAGAGAGGCATACCAACCTACTCTCATAAGCCCAACATGTACACTTTAATCGGATAAAGTGTGTGACATTACATGCTTTCATGCATGGAGCCTTTCTGACATCCACACATAGGGCCCTCATGCTTAATCATAAGCCCAAATGTGCACTTTAATCGGATAAAGTGTGTGGCATTACATGCTTTCATGCATGGAGCCTTTCTGACATCCACACATAGGGCCCTCATGCTTAATCATAAGCCCAAATGTGCACTTTAATCGGATAAAGTGTGTGACATTACATGCCTTTAAGCCTGGAACCTTTCTGACATCCACATATAGGGCCCTCATGCTTAATCATAAGCCCAACATGTACACTTTAATCGGATAAAGTGTGTGGCATTACATGCTTTCATGCATGGAGCCTTTCTGACATCCACACATAGGGCCCTCATGCTTAATCATAAGCCCAAATGTGCACTTTAATCGGATAAAGTGTGTGACATTACATGCCTTTAAGCCTGGAACCTTTCTGACATCCACATATAGGGCCCTCATGCTTAATCATAAGCCCAACATGTACACTTTAATCGGATAAAGTGTGTGGCATTACATGCTTTCATGCATGGAGCCTTTCTGACATCCACACATAGGGCCCTCATGCTTAATCATAAGCCCAAATGTGCACTTTAATCGGATAAAGTGTGTGACATTACATGCCTTTAAGCCTGGAACCTTTCTGACATCCACATATAGGGCCCTCATGCTTAATCATAAGCCCAACATGTACACTTTAATCGGATAAAGTGTGTGGCATTACATGCTTTCATGCATGGAGCCTTTCTGACATCCACACATAGGGCCCTCATGCTTAATCATAAGCCCAAATGTGCACTTTAATCGGATAAAGTGTGTGACATTACATGCCTTTAAGCCTGGAACCTTTCTGACATCCACATATAGGGCCCTCATGCTTAATCATAAGCCCAACATGTACACTTTAATCGGATAAAGTGTGTGGCATTACATGCTTTCATGCATGGAGCCTTTCTGACATCCACACATAGGGCCCTCATGCTTAATCATAAGCCCAAATGTGCACTTTAATCGGATAAAGTGTGTGACATTACATGCCTTTAAGCCTGGAACCTTTCTGACATCCACATATAGGGCCCTCATGCTTAATCATAAGCCCAACATGTACACTTTAATCGGATAAAGTGTGTGGCATTACATGCTTTCATGCATGGAGCCTTTCTGACATCCACACATAGGGCCCTCATGCTTAATCATAAGCCCAAATGTGCACTTTAATCGGATAAAGTGTGTGACATTACATGCCTTTAAGCCTGGAACCTTTCTGACATCCACATATAGGGCCCTCATGCTTAATCATAAGCCCAACATGTACACTTTAATCGGATAAAGTGTGTGGCATTACATGCTTTCATGCATGGAGCCTTTCTGACATCCACACATAGGGCCCTCATGCTTAATCATAAGCCCAAATGTGCACTTTAATCGGATAAAGTGTGTGACATTACATGCCTTTAAGCCTGGAACCTTTCTGACATCCACATATAGGGCCCTCATGCTTAATCATAAGCCCAACATGTACACTTTAATTGGATAAAGTGTGTGGCATTACATGCTTTCATGCATGGAGCCTTTCTGACATCCACACATAGGGCCCTCATGCTTAATCATAAGCCCAAATGTGCACTTTAATCGGATAAAGTGTGTGACATTACATGCCTTTAAGCCTGGAACCTTTCTGACATCCACATATAGGGCCCTCATGCTTAATCATAAGCCCAACATGTACACTTTAATCGGATAAAGTGTGTGGCATTACATGCTTTCATGCATGGAGCCTTTCTGACATCCACACATAGGGCCCTCATGCTTAATCATAAGCCCAAATGTGCACTTTAATCGGATAAAGTGTGTGACATTACATGCCTTTAAGCCTGGAACCTTTCTGACATCCACATATAGGGCCCTCATGCTTAATCATAAGCCCAACATGTACACTTTAATCGGATAAAGTGTGTGACATTACATGCTTTCATGCATGGAGCCTTTCTGACATCCACACATAGGGCCCTCATGCTTAATCATAAGCCCAACATGTACACTTTAATCGGATAAAGTGTGTGACATTACATGCTTTCATGCATGGAGCCTTTCTGACATCCACAGAGAGGCCCCTCATCCTCTCTCATAAGCCCAAGAGTGTCATTTAGTCGGATAAATTGTGTGGCATTACATGCCTTTATTCCTGGATCCTTCCTCACATCCAGAGAGAGGCATACCAACCTACTCTCATAAGCCCAAAAGTGCACTTTATTCGGATAAAGTGTGCAAAATTCCATGCATGGATCATTTGTGAGATCCATAAAGAGGCCTCTCAAATCCTCTAAAATGCCCAGGGAGTGACCTTTGGTCGGGCAAAGCGTGCGCCATAATCCTTGTCTTCATTTATGGTATACCATATATGTGGCTTTCAGAAGACCCTCTCCCCTATATACCTGATGGTAGGTGTTTGCATATCACCCATTCATAAAATCATCCAGACAGGGGGAATGAGATGCATGTCCGTCTGGGTGCACATTCGGCGGGCACTGTCAGAGGATCGAGGCCTCTGGATGATCCACCCCTTGGTCAAAATTGGAACATAGTGCGATTTTTGAACACAAAATCATACGTATGGTATAACATTTTTATCGACATAGAATTATTTTCGCCGAAAACTGACGCCTATGGTATACCAAATGAAGCGACATAGAATATTTTCCACTTGAAAACTTCGTGCTGCTGGTATATTTATGGACTTTGTGCATATTCTGAAGATTACTACTTGTATATGGTCTAACTCAGGAAGGGAAATAGACTAATTTCCAACAAAAACCTCATGCTACTGGTAAATTTAAGGACTCTGTGCATTGCCTGAAGATTACTACTTGTATAAGGTATAACTCAGGAAGGGAAATAGACTAATTTCCAACAAAAACCTCATGCTACTGGTATATTTAAGGACTCTGTGCATTGCCTGATATGACACTTCAGAGTCAATTTACACCTATTTCTAAGCAAGATAGAAAAAAAAACTGACAATTTTTCTTGATCCTGGGGATGTACCCGAGCTAAAGAGCATGTTTTTCGGACACTTTTATGCTTTTTTCCCTTAAAGCCACCACCTGGCAATGTTATAGCATTGGACTCTGTGCATTTCCTGAAGAAAATATCTTGTGTATGGTCTAACAAAGTAAGGGACATAGACTAATTCACTCATAAAACTCCATGCTTCTGGTATATTTATGGACTTTGTGCAAATTCTGACTTGAAAACCTCCACATGATGTTGGTATAATAACTTTACCTCATGCCCAGATGAGTGCACCTTCATCGGACACTTCAACTAGGCTGAGGTGTCTGGAGGGTCCACCCAGTGGCACGTACATATGGTATAACAGAAAAAAAACGATGGAGTACCGGTGACATCTTGTGGACTTTAAGAGTCAATGCGCCTTCCAAATAAGATTAAACTGTGCACTTTTTTTCTAACAGCATTTAACCATGGTATAATTTAAACTAAACTCTCCTCTTTTATTCTAAGTTCATTTGGCCATGGTATATTTTATTTAAAATGGCCTTTTTTACTCAAAGTGTCTTTTCTACTGGTATATTTTATTTAAAATGGCCTTTTCAATTATGCCGGTACGTTCTCAGCCCACGCAATCAGCAATGATTGGTCTCACCTGTTGCTGATTCTTTTCAATTATGCCGGTACGTTCTCAGCCCACGCAATCAGCAATGATTGGTCTCACCTGTTGCCATGGCTTTTTAAGGAACTCTGGTATATTTAATTTAAAAAGGCCTCTTTTTTAGTCTAAGTGTCTATGCCTCTGGTATATTTAATTTAAAAAGGCCTCTATTTTATTCTAAGTGTCTATGCCTCTGGTATATTTAATTTAAAAAGGCCTCTATTTTATTCTAAGTGTCTATGCCTCTGGTATATTTAATTTAAAAAGGCCTCTATTTTAGTCTAAGTGTCTATGCCTCTGGTATATTTAATTTAAAAAGGCCTCTATTTTATTCTAAGTGTCTATGCCTCTGGTATATTTAATTTAAAAAGGCCTCTATTTTATTCTAAGTGTCTATGCCTCTGGTATATTTAATTTAAAAAGGCCTCTATTTTAGTCTAAGTGTCTATGCCTCTGGTATATTTAATTTAAAAAGGCCTCTATTTTAGTCTAAGTGTCTATGCCTCTGGTATATTTAATTTAAAAAGGCCTCTTTTTTAGTCTAAGTGTCTATGCCTCTGGTATATTTAATTTAAAAAGGCCTCTATTTTATTCTAAGTGTCTATGCCTCTGGTATATTTAATTTAAAAAGGCCTCTATTTTTTTCTAAGTGTCTATGCCTCTGGTATATTTAATTTAAAAAGGCCTCTATTTTTTTCTAAGTGTCTATGCCTCTGGTATATTTAATTTAAAAAGGCCTCTATTTTTTTCTAAGTGTCTATGCCTCTGGTATATTTAATTTAAAAAGGCCTCTTTTTTTTTCTAAGTGTCTATGCCTCTGGTATATTTAATTTAAAAAGGCCTCTATTTTTTTCTAAGTGTCTATGCCTCTGGTATATTTAATTTAAAAAGGCCTCTATTTTTTTCTAAGTGTCTATGCCTCTGGTATATTTAATTTAAAAAGGCCTCTATTTTTTTCTAAGTGTCTATGCCTCTGGTATATTTAATTTAAAAAGGCCTCTATTTTTTTCTAAGTGTCTATGCCTCTGGTATATTTAATTTAAAAAGGCCTCTTTTTTTTTCTAAGTGTCTATGCCTCTGGTATATTTAATTTAAAAAGGCCTCTATTTTTTTCTAAGTGTCTATGCCTCTGGTATATTTAATTTAAAAAGGCCTCTATTTTTTTCTAAGTGTCTATGCCTCTGGTATATTTAATTTAAAAAGGCCTCTATTTTTTTCTAAGTGTCTATGCCTCTGGTATATTTAATTTAAAAAGGCCTCTATTTTTTTCTAAGTGTCTATGCCTCTGGTATATTTAATTTAAAAAGGCCTCTTTTTTATTCTAAGTGTCTATGCTGCTGGTATATCCTCGGACTTTGAAATATTTCAACCTCGCCTAACCCTCAAATAGTGCCGGTTGCCGAAATACTTGCACATTGCAACTTTGGAGACCACACCCCCTCTCTTGCAGAAAGCCAATCCGAAATTTGCAACGTCAATTCGGCAATTTGAAAGCTGCAATTGGCTATCACGGCCTGGTCATATGGAACCAGGTGAGAGTGATTTACTGGAGGAGGAGAAAGCATTAATACTGCAATTAAACGGCGTGCTCAGTTGCTCAGAAATGGACCGAAAGACTGTGAGTATTACTAAAAGCTCCGTGTGCTAATGGTATAATCTTTAAAGCTCCGTGTGCTAATGGTATAATCTTTAAAGCTCCGTCTGCTAATGGTATAATATTTAAAGCTCCGTCTGCTACTGGTATATTTAGGATCTTTTTCCCCTTATCTTTAGCGGCAGTGTCCGTTGTGTCAAACGGCACAAAGCAACCTGCTACAGCATGTAAGGACGGTTCACGAGATCCACGGCGAGGAGCTCGCCTTAATTTCTAGACTGGCCAGCATGCGATGTACGGAACGGCTGGATTGTGAGATTTGTGGAAAGAAAAGTTTGGTCAGATTGGACATGCACTTAGCCTCATTCCATAATGTGCACGGTACCCAGAAGAAAAGTATTGTGGCCGAGGCAAAGCGGGTTTGTATGGTGAAAATGCTGAAGAAACACCGTGCTGGAGAGAAGCTGCCTTCAAAAGCAAGTGTAGCCTGTGACACACGCGACCTAGAAGAACCCGGGCCCAGCCACAGGGTGGATGTACCGTACAGCCAGGGGGTGGATGAACCATCCAGCCATTCTGAGGACGATGAGGTGACTGCACCCTCAAGCCGTCCTGACGATGACCACACACCCCATAAGAAGGGCAGGCATGTGAGATCACCACAAGCTTTGGAAGGATCCAGGGTTGAGTGGGCGCTAGATGACTTCCAGGAGTTCTGCATACGCTCTAATCCCACAGCAAAGGACTCCGAAAACGGACACCTAAGGAAGACTCATGCCCTCAAATTCATTCTTCACATGACCGGAGACACCCGCAAGCAAGACTTCCATGACCTCAATTTCATCTACAACCTAAAGAGAATCAGACAGTGGCCGGCTGCTCTAATCAAGCAAAAATATAGCCACACTACGGTTCACATCATGCTCATTAATGTGGTTTCTTTCATAAAGCATGCACGTGCATTCCACTCAAACATACTGGGCCTTAGGTCAAAGCAGACCAGGCAGGTGCTTCTTCAAATAAGGAAATTACAGAAGGACCATACGAGGTATATGAAGAGCCACCAGGAGACTGTTAAACGCCATAAATCAAGTATGTTGACACGGCGTTATTGTATTGAACCACCGCAATTATATGCATAGCGGTTCTGAACTCTCTCTTATCCCCCTACAGAAAAGCTCCAATCCACCCAAGGATTTGAGACGTTCATGGAGAAAGCACGCATGGAAGTCCCCAGGCTAATAGGTGAGTGGTCTGACCCACTATGCATGCCCAGTCAAGGCACACCTTAGGCCGCCACACACAGTAGCATTATAGGCCTGGGTCATCCAACCAGTGGTTTAATGACACTTAGTCTTTAATCCTGCTGCTTTTGTCTTCCAGACCAGATGAGAGCAGAAGCCAGGGACGAGACGAATAGCCTCCTTCAAGGTTATCTCGCTGGGTATCTCGCCATCCTCACAGGGCATAGGCCTGTTGTCATTTATAACTTAACAAGGGATCAGTTGGACAACGCAGAACAGGATGACCAGGGGCGGACCGTCATCTGGGTAAGCCCACAGAAGTGCACCATGCCCCGCCACACACAATAGCCAGAGAGCTGCTCCAGCAACCACTGGTACATATGGTACCTTTATATTCCCCAGGTCGATCGTCATAAAACAGACCGAAAATATGGGTCGGCTTACCTAGCCCTGATGCCTGGAGAGACAGCTTGGTTAAAAGAAATGGCTCAAATCTCTACCCAGCATGGAGACCCAAAGTGCCCATATGTCTTCCAAAGTCGAGGAATGCAGTTGACTAAAATTACTGATGTCTTAAAGAGAGCTTGGCGACACGCTGGGATGAGTGGGGATATTGGCTTTACCTTAATCAGAACAAGTGTCAGCAACCAGGTCAGACATCTCAGCCCTGAGAACCGCATGTTAGTTTGTAAAAGCATGTGCCATACCATGGAGACTGCTGATCGCTTCTATGCATCTCTGCCTACCCTGAGTGATGCATTCAGGGTAAGAGAAATCAGAATGCAGGCATTGGATAAACCAATAAATGGTTAAAAGTGTTACTCGCCTCTGTGTAAAATTGTTACCCAATTTAAGCATACTCTGAGCCCGCCAGACACAGTGGGATGAGAGCCCTGGATGATTTAAAACATCCAGAAAATCATTATTCTGTATAAAATACATTGCCTAAGAATGTGCACTAAGAGCCGGCCACACACAGTAGGTTGAGAGCCCTGGATGATTTAATACATCCAGAAAATCATCATTCTGTATAAAATACATTGCCTAAGAATGTGCACTAAGAGCCGGCCACACACAGTAGGATGAGAGCCCTGGATGATTTAATACATCCAGAAAATCATCATTCTGTATAAAATACATTGCCTAAGAATGTGCACTAAGAGCCGGCCACAC
Organism: Brachyhypopomus gauderio; assembly: GCF_052324685.1. NCBI lineage: Eukaryota > Metazoa > Chordata > Actinopteri > Gymnotiformes > Hypopomidae > Brachyhypopomus > Brachyhypopomus gauderio. Next base: position 29,532 of record NW_027506905.1, read on the forward strand.
ACAGTAGGTTGAGAGCCCTGGATGATTTAATACATCCAGAAAATCATCATTCTGTATAAAATACATTGCCTAAGAATGTGCACTAAGAGCCGGCCACACACAGTAGGTTGAGAGCCCTGGATGATTTAATACATCCAGAAAATCATCATTCTGTATTAAATACATAGCCTAAGAATGTGCACTAAGAGCCGGCCACACACAGTAGGCTTATAGGCCTGAATTTAATTCCTCCAGAAACATATGGTATACAGCTTTAAGGAGGAAAATAATTACTACGGTGGAGTAATGCTGCCATCTTTTGGACTTTAAACGCCGGTGCGCCCTGCACATTTGAATGCAAAATGCTGGGTCTTTTTTTTCCTCCAGAAATTAGTAAAATGTTTAAAATAGTTACCCCACTTTAGGCATACTCTGAGCCCGCCACACACAGTAGGATGAGACACATGGATGATTTAATACATCCAGAAAT